>NC_081392.1:20247690-20290190 GCF_030684315.1 Stegostoma tigrinum | reverse complement strand
AGGGTTTGGCTCACTGAATATTTTTACAGTTGAGTTAGGTGGATTTTGGATTCACGAGGAAGTGAACAATTATTGGGGGAGGGAAACGCCAAGCCAGGGAGTAGGCAGAAGAGTGGGGTTCAAGCCATAATTAGGTCGGCCATGATATTATCAAATCAAGGGGCCGAACGGCCTCCTCCTGTTCCAATGATCCTTTGTTGATATGGTCGCCGGGGGACTTACAACTGCAGTGCATCTCACAAAAAAATCTTCATGTTTTGCAGCAATAACACCACGTAGACAGGTCTGGGTCCCTTCAAAAGATTCGACAGCGACAATTGGAGTTTTTTTTATATCTGCATGTTTGCTAGACCAGAAACTCTTATAGCTGTCAAAACCCCAGTGATTTTCAATTTAAATGTAATTTGCCTGTCACTTTTAAAACTTAATCAGTAATAGGGGTAATTGTATGGATTACTTTGTGTAGAAGTGGATAATTTTCTCTAAATTAATAATTATCTGTCACTGTAGTGTAAAAGGAAATATTTTCATTCCACTAATTTTAGAATTTCTCACAGGAAAACATTCATCAACATCAGGTGAGGTTCAAGAACTTAATTTTCCTCTTAGTCTCATGAAATGCCTCTCGACTATATTTACATTCTGATTTATGTTGATATAGCAACAATTAGTTTTCATCTATTATCTATCCTAGATGGTAATCTTCTCAAGCGAAAACAGAAATTGCTGGAAAAGTTCAGCAGGTACGGCAACATCTGAGGAGAGAAACCAGAGTTAACATTGAACCCAGAAGTGGACCTCAAATGTTAACTGATTTCTCTCCGCAGACGCTGCCAGACCTGCTGAGCTTTTCCAGCAATTTCAGTTTTTGTTTCTGATTTACAGCATCCGCAGTTCTTTCAGTGTTTATTTCGTAACTGTCTTGGTGCATGCTGCATGGGTTAAAACCAGGGGGCAGTGTAATCCTAGTTAAGGGAACTGGTCATCCGAAAGCTTGTGCTGGTCTTGAGGCAGAAACAGCACAGATACACAGCCTGATCCCAGAGCTACAAGCGTTAAATAATGAGGACTTGGCGCACAGTCTGAGATTAGAAACATCAGTGATCTCATCATCTCCTTGCCTTGACTTGTAATTAGGTCACACTAATTCTTGCCCCTGTTTTCAAATCCCTTTATTTCCTTGCCACCACCCCCCCCCCCACCACTTTCCTACCTCTAAGTTTCTCTAGTTCTCCAGACCCACCAGGATCTCTGCTCTTCTCCAATTCTGACTCCTTTGAGCATCTATGATTTCAATCACTCTACATTTGGTTGGCTTAAATGAGGGAAAGATTTCCCTCAAAATCCCCATCTCGCTGATATTTCTTGTAACCTGCTTGTTTTGTACCAAAGTCTTGCTCATCTGATTTAATTGATCCTGTTGTGGTTCAGTGACAAATTGTGTTTGATAACACTGCAGTTAATCTATACCTTACTGAAGGTGCTATTCAGCTGTATTTTGTTTTGTGTACTTTTAATCAACGAGTTTGGACACACTAAGGGTGGGAATTAACCCAGAGCTCCCGGCCCAGAGCTAGCCCACTGCACCACAGGATCCTGTATATTCTTGTATTTAAAATAATTAATGGATTCTATTGACTAGATCCACAAAATATCTCCCCCTGGTGGGGGATTTTAGAACAAAGACTCGGAATCTTAAACACTCAACCACTGACTCTCAGTAGCAGCATCTAGAACATGTACTGCAAAAATTCACTGAAAATCCTCAGCCAACACCTTCCAAACCCATGACCACTTCAATCTGGGAGGACAAGGCCTGCAGATCCATGGGAAAACCACCCTCTGAAAATTCCTTTCAGATCTCAAGGGGATCTGGGTTCAACTGTCACTCTCAGAGTGTATCGAGGCTGACTGATTTAAAATACATACAACAAAATATATTCATCTTTAGTGGAGTAAAGCCACTCACCATCCTTTGTCAGAAACATATCGCCGTTCCTTCAGTGTCGCTGGGTCAAAATCCTGAAATTTCCTCCCTAAGGAAATTTTGGATCAACCTACAGAACATGGACTGCAGCGGTTCAAGTAGGCAGCTCACCCCCTCCTTCTCAAGGGGCAACTAGGAATGGGCCGATAAATGCTGACCTACCCTACAAAGCCCACAATTACATGAACAATCAAGAAAAACTAGAGATCGATCGTTTAAAAGTAAAATCTAGGAAAAAAAATTGAAAGCAACGAAGTGGGAGACAAGAGCATCCAGAGAGGGGATACTGTAGTCGATGGAGGGAAGGAGGCAGGTGGAATAGAAGGGGGAAAACGACTCGATGGATTAGAAGAGACTGGAGGTGAGAAAGTTGGAACAAATAAACTTCAGAGGCACAGAGTGGAAGAAAGATAGAAATGGGTTGAAGGGTGATGCAGGAAAGTGTATTTGAGGCTGTGCTGAGATCAGCCATGATTGTAATGAATAGCAAAGCAGGCTCGAGGGGCTGAGTGGCCTCTTTTTGCTCCTAGCTCTTTTGTCCTTATGAGAAATGACGAGAATACACCAATCATCCAGGGTGGACCGCTGGGTGAAACCAGGACCTGGAACTGGGATTGTTTATCTCTTACCTCCAACGATTGAACCAGCCCAAGCAACCAGCTGACTGGGAATGATATCAGCTGCACATCAAAGCTGAGACCATTTCTGGTGAGAGCTCAGTGCCAGCAAATCATGAACCAAAGTGGGGAGCGGGATTTACTAATTTGCAACTTTGTGGAAACAACACAGTAAATGGCACAGGAGTCAGTTTTAATTTCCTGCCTAACTAGGTGTGAAATTAAATAAGGTTTTTACAGAGACCTTACTGCATTGCTCGTTCAAACTGACAAGGACAAACAGCAGTGGGAATCACATTAGTGATGGCCGACATGGGGTTGGGGGGGCGGGGTGCACAGCTACATGCTCATGATTTTTTGGAACCTTGCACATTGCGGATGAACAACTGTGTTTGGTCAATCTATTTGGAATTAAGTTGTTTTGCACAATTCCAGCATACAGCCTTAATCTTAAACCTGTTTCTTTTATTTTCTCTGTCATTTTAATTGCGAAGTTCTGGTTGAATATTGTTATTCTCCCTCTGGCCTGAAAGAGCGCCGAACTCTGGAACATTGATTTGGTAAACCCCTATCCAAAAGGGGAAGAATCACAGGATGAAATGATATTTGGTTCTGGTGACTGTATGCAACATTTCCTCCACGGGCAACAAGTCCTGGCTAATGTGTGACAATGTCTAAACATACCCAGCTATTTGAAATCATCAAGCCTTGGACATTACTCCAAATGGATGGCCCCTCCCACACACAAATGTTGAGCCAGATCTGTGACATCTCAAGTTAATTTTTAATCTCCTGGTCTGAATATTTTCACAGCTCATGTTTCACTCAAATTAAAGCCCTTTATGTTTGAAAGGATAGCTATCTCCCACTGAAAGATACATCTATTTACCATCACTTACACCTTCACATTGGCTGCTGCTTGTCTCTGAAATGAGAGTTGAAGGCTACAACCTGACAGTTTGTAAGAATCCGGCTGAAGTAATGAAAACATTTTCGAATGCACTGCCAAACCTCCACCACTGAACGCCACTGCTCTTCCCAGCTTCAGGAAACTTTGTGTTGAACAGTTCTTCCACGTATCCCAATTTCAGCACTACCGACCGAAACAATCTTACACCTTCTCTCAGAATCATAGAATGGTTCTAACAAAGAGACAAGCCATTCAGCCATCATTCACACTTTCAGGCAGAACTCACCTCGGGAGCCTACAGCACAATGGCCTAAATGTGGACTTTACTAGTTTCAAAATCTCCCCACCCCTGGCCTCATCCCATGTCCAACCCTCCCTCTTTGCCCTGACACAACCTGTCCATCTTCTCTCCCAACTATCAGTCCCTCCCACCTCACTGACCAATCCTCACCACTCCCCACCTGCACTCACCTATCACTATCCCACGTACCTTCCCCAGATCCACACCCCTCCTCTATTTATTTCTGAGCTCCCCTTCCCCTCCCCCATTTCTGAAGAAGGGTCCTGACCCAAAACGTCAGCTTTCATGCTCCTCTGATGCTGCCTAGCCTGCCGTGTTCCTCCAGCTCCACACTGTTATCTCAGACTCCAGCATCGGCAGTTCCTACTATCTCTCAATGCCAGATCCTAACCAATTACTGGCAAAAAAAGGGTTCTTCCCTCAAGTCACTTTCTTGCTGTTCATCTTAAATAGGTCCAAGATGCCATCTGAGCAAGGCAACCACCACCCCCCCCCCCCCACCCCCCACCTCCGCCGCCCCGGTGGACCATGTCCGCTTCAATATATTTTTCCTTTCTTATTTTGCTTCTTCTTTGTTTCTAAAGTTTTATTTTCAGTTTTCCTTTTTTCTCTACTTACTTCCTGCAGGGAGCTCAGTCGTGGAGGCAGCAGCTGGGGACCCAGAAGGAGGGCTTTGGTGGTTGACCATGAAGCAGTTGGCGTGGCCCAGGCAGAACTCTCAGTTGGTGACATTAAGGAAGTGGCTGGGGGCCTGGAGCAGAACCAGAGTGGGACTGGTGAGCCCAGACGGCGGTTCGTATCAAGATAGAAACGCGGAGGCACAGGGATTGGGAGATCGAGCCCAGTGTGGGGGAAGAGATTGATTCCTTGTGGGAAAACCTGGTGTGGGACAACTATAGGTCCATGGCTAAAGAAGGGCTGTAATTTGGAACTTTATTGATTCACAGGATGAGGGCGTCGCTGGCAGGCAGCATTTATTGCCCATCCCTAATTGCCCAGAGGGCAGTTAAACGTCAACCACATTGCTATGGGTCTGGAGTCATATGTAGGACAGACCAGGTAAAGGAGCCAGTTTCCTTCCCTAACAGATATTAGTGAGCCAGATTGGATATTTAAACAGACAACAATGGATTCACAGAGATTGTTAGATTCTTAATTCCAGATATTTAATGAATTTAAATTGCACCATTGCCCTGGCAGGATTTGAACCCTGGTTCCCGGATTAGCGGTCCAGCAATAAAACCACTAGGCCATCACCTCCCCGCTATCTACTACTTTATACTGACAAGAACTGTAATGTTGAACTTCTTGACTAGTTTCTTTATTTTTCTACTTTGTACTTAAGAGTTTCTACCGAAGTACCTTGTTGTTATCATGGCATTGTAAGCTTTTCACTGTACTCCTGTATCTCTGCACTTGAGTACATTTGGACAATAAAACTGAATTCCAATTCTAGTTCTAAATCAGCCTTGCCTGGTTTTTGACACCTCCAACAATGGTAACAATTTTTATTGATCCACTCTGTTAAGACACCTCATGAGTTTGAATGGGTGGCATGGGGACTCAGTGGTTAGCACTGTTGCCTCACAGTGCTAACGGCCAGGATTTTATCCCACCCTCGGGTGACTGTCTGTGTGGAGTTTGAGCATTCTCTTCGTGTCTGTGTGGTTTTTCCCCGGGTGCTCCGGTTTCCTCCCACAGTCCAAAGATATGCAGGTTAGGGTGGATTGACCATAGTACCCAGGGATGTGTAGGCTAGATGAGTTAGCCGTGGGAAATGCAGGGTTACGGGGATCAGGTGGGATACACTTTGAAGGGTTTGTGCATACTTGATGAGCTGAATGGCCTCTACTTATGCTGTAGCGATTGTGTGATTTTGAATGCCTTGATCAAATTTCCTTCTCTTCTCTGAGACTAACAATCCCAGATTCTCCAATCTGCCCATGTCCTCAAGTTTCTGACTGCTGCAGACATTCCTGTGAATCATCTTTGAACCGTCTCTAATGCCTGTCCTTTCCCTTTTATTCCAGGAGTTTGAGCTTTCTTTAGGGTGTGGCTTGACATTGTACCAAATGTCTTTTCAAAGGCCTTGCCCAACACATCAATGCTATTGGCCTCATCCAGTTTATTCAGGCCTTACATCATCCACAGATACTCAATAAAGTTCATTAAACATGGCTGATCTTAAAGCCACATTACAGTGCCTTCTGTTAATCAATCCAATTTGCAGTTAATCTGGTGCCAGATTAGCATTTTTAAAATCACACCATTCTCTGAGCAGATCCACATATAATTCAGAATACAGAGTCTATTTTGGGATAACAGTGTGAAGCTGGATGAACACAGCAGGCCAAGCAGCATCGTAGGAACACAAAAGCTGACGTTTCGGGCCTAGACCCTTTGGGAGTGCCTTTGACATTGCTGCGAAAGCACAATAAAAATAGCCGACTATTTGGAGGATTTAACCTCAGGGCCTTGGGTTTGACACAGACCATTAGCTGATAGTTGACCTTGGGGCTGACAAATCCAGCAGAGATACAAAAGGATTTGTGTTGTTTCAACCCTTGCCATTAGCATGAAAAATCATTTGAAAAACAACAGTTCCCCCCTCCGCAACCCTCCAAAGTCAGCCAACTTCAACTACATGATAGAATCTTGAGGCAGCAAGGGGTTTTGTCAGGAGACCCGATAAAAGAACTGTACTGCCTCCTTTGAGATCCATTGGACTCCATGTGCACCAACAGCAATGATGTGATTTCCCTTTGGCAGGCCTGATGTATCATAAGCCAATCAGGTAGTGGTGGAGCATCCTCAGAGACAGGACACCAGGGACAGAAGTGTTACCTACTGTGTGCTGCCAACCTATCTAGTGGACATACCAGATGATGAGAAAATCGTCACGGTGACTGTCATGATGTCGAAACAGAAGGAGCCAGTTTGTAGCAGCAAGATCCCACAAAAAAAACGAAAGAAAAGACAGGTTAACTTTTTAGGTTTGCTTGCGCTGGTTTGAGTAAACATTCAGATCTTGTGATCGACAGACACTCTGGGATCCTAGGATTGGTGCAATGATATAGGTCAGAGGTCATTAAATTCAGGACACAAAGTCTGCCAGTACTTTTCCAATGTGGTCAGAAATCCTCCCCAAAATGGCAATCAGGTCTAGAAATAACAAGGTGTGGAGCTGGATGAACACAGCAGGACAAGCAGCATCAGAGGAGCAGGAAGGCTGACTTTTCAGGTCCAGGCCCTTCTTCTGTTTGCATTACTTAACAGATGTGTTAAAATTATCTGGTAAAAGAGAATTTGTTAGTTAATAATAAATCCTTTTCTAAAATAAATCCAAGTTCTGTTCGAATAGCTGGACAGGAGCTAGTGAAACAGAGAGTGCTGCAGGTTTCACTTTGCTGCCCTGGTTTTGAGGAGAATGAGACTGGAATAGCCATCAGCAATACCCAGCCTTGTTTCTTTTATGGCCCAGTGTTCTTGTCTGTTGGACTCAAACAGGGAGTGAGCTGATGAATTAAAGAGCAGAGAACCAGCTCCTCACTGCATTCAGAGAATGACAAGGGGCAGTATCCAATTCTCTCACTGCCTTTCCTCAATTTCCAAACATTCAGCTTCCATTTATATTTACATTTCCTGTTTGGCCACCCATCGTTTTAATGCCATCAGTGGATTTCACATTTACAACATTGCTGCTTTATTGTAACTAGACTGATCAGAGCTCTTTCGGCATTTTTGTTTCATCGTACTCCCGCTTTGAAGCTTTGATACAATCCTAAATGAACTCTATATTGACTGTAGAGCTGCCTTTCAGAAGTGATAGATTGAACACCCAAATAGCTATAAAAATTCATGTGATACCATAGGAAGGTGAATATTTACTCCTAACCTGGTACTAGCAAAGTTAAACCTGTCTTTATTTATGTTGCTATTTGTGGGACCTTGCTGCTATAAATTGGCTCCTGTCTCTACATTGCAACTGTTACCATGATGATTTTCTCATCACCTGGCACATCCAGCAGACATACAATGCCACCCACCCAGTGGATCCCTTTGACAATGAAATCACCTTGACCCAATGAGAATTTATTCAAAAGGATGATTATTTGATCCATGATGGTCACATGACTTCACTGATGGAATTATTTGGCCAGTGGATCCCTGATTAGCATGGACTGTCACAACTCCATTCTAGGAGGCAGCCCAAGGTCTGCTCTGCTCATTGATTTCTGTCCAATGGGAAGCCATTTCAGTACGTCCTGAGAAACACAGGGTGCCTTCGCAAAATGCGTGGAGCATGAAATTTGACAACTTGCCCATTGGTGAAGCCTGGATGCCACACTGTTGAAAATCCCCAAGAGTTCCTGCTGACATGACCAGGCTGCATGTTAACCCTTTCACTGCCAGAGTAAACAGACTGTGCCTGAGAGAGCTAGCAGGATTAGGAGCAGTCCAACTTTTGTTGTTGACCTTAAAATCTCCAACGGTCTGGGCCAGTGAAGCTGTTGGTGTGGGAGGACAATGAAAGTATCAGCACCTTCATGCTCATGCTCTGAGTGCCTTCATGAAGTTGGCCTGACCCCACATTGCTGCCACTCTCAGTCCCAGAGTCAGAATACCAACAATATGGTCCTCTCATGAGTCAAGTGCTGATGAAGATGGGTCTAAAAAGGTAAGTCTTGATTGAGAGCACTAAGTAAGTAGCATCACCTGTGGCATTGTCATGGGGACCTGGCCAAAGTAAAGTAGGAGCTGGAACTTGGTCTGGTGCAAACCAAACAGTCTGTGTAATCACTCTCTGATGAAGGGTCTAGGCCTGAAACGTCAGCTTTTGTGCTCCTGAGATGCTGCTTGGCCTGCTGTGTTCATCCAGCCTCACATTTTATCAGTCTGTGTAATCATGTGGATAACATTGATTGGTAAGAGGATCAATGGCGACAGGGAGAAGGCAGGCAGGCGATTGGACTTGAGAAAACAATCAGCCGTGATCAAATGGTGGACCAGACTCGGTGAGCTTCATTTAAGCTCTCAATAGGTATAGTAATGTATTAAGCTTCCTGTTCTTTACTCTACGGCCATTCTAGCTAGACTAGAAAGGCAGCAAGCTTCATCCTTGGAGCTTCCAGCAAACCACACATGCAGCAAGTGACGCTTTATGAAAACAAGGTGAGTTTGAGCTGAGAGGCAATTGAAAGAGAATGGTGCGGACTTGACCAGGTTGATGTGGAAAAAGGTTATGTTCCTTGTGGGAGAGGGTGGGACCAGAAGGCATCATCTCAAAATAAAGGGTGACACATTTAAGACAGATGAAGAAGACTTCCTTCCTTCAGAAGGTAGCAAATCAGTAAAAGTTTTTCTACAAGAGGGCTACTAAGCTTGGGTCATTAAGTACATTCAAGGCTGAGATAAAAATATTTTTAATCAGGTAGAGAACCAAGGGTTACTTGGAACAGACAGGAAAGTGTGGTTGTGGATTATCAGATCTCATTGAATGGTGGAGCAGACTCAGTGGGCTACTATGCTCCGGTGCCTTCTGACTGAGTGAGGAAAAGATAATGATAAGTCTGACCTCAACCTCTCTGCTCTGATTGGAGGCGTAACCTACGAGGGTGACTTGTGACACCGGTGATGTAAGAACAGCAAACATTCAGCTCCGCCCAGGAATGAAATCTGTCATTCCCATCAGATCTTGTCATGGGGAGGACAGGGTAAAACGAAATGCCTCAGCTCCCATGGCAACTGAAGGAACTTCTTCTGTAGATGCGCAGTGATAAGGTTGAGAGAGGTTCTTTTCTCTCCCAGTGGATATTGTTCTAATTCAGTTTGGAAGCAGAGATGCAGGTCAGATTGTCAATTCACATGGGCCACAATTTAACTCCAATCTGGTATGACCTATTAACCCTTTCAGGGCAGATACAGACAGCCCTTTGCCTACAAGCAAGCACAGCATCACAGAATGTGCTGGAATTCATGGAAATGCTGAGGGCAATTTTCAGACATTTTCCCTTCCAGACGACTGTCACCAGAAACACATAGGAAGACAATATTCAGAAGATCATATTAACAAGGGAAGTTCAGAGACTTGATTTTATCATCTCATCCAAAAGATGGCTATTCACACAGAAAAATTAGATAATGAAACTAATCAGTTGCGGTGGCATTGCGGGTAACCAAAAGAAGGTTTATGAGGAGGATCCCAGGTATGGGAGCTGTTTTATGAGGAGAGTTACATAAACATAGAATCACCACAGCGTGGAAACAAACCCTGAAGCTTAACAAGTCCACACCAACGCTTGGAGCATCCCATCCCCATATAGCCCACCTAAGCTACACATCCCTGAACACTACAGATAATTTAGCATGGCTAATCCACCGAGCCTGTACATCTTTGGACTGAGTAGGTTGAGCCTGCGCACATTGGGCTTTAGAAGAACAAAAGGTGATCTTATGGAATAAATACAAGTTTCTTAATGGATTTGATATAGTAGATGCAGAAAGGTTATTTCCCTTTGTGGGAGAGCCTATGACCAGCGGGCATCATCACAGAACAAGGGATTGCCAATTGAAGACAGATGAGGAATTTCTTCTCTCAAAGGGGAGAGAATCTGTGGAATTCATTACCAGAGGGCTGTCGGGGCTGGGTCAAAAATAATATTCAAGACTGAGGTAGACAGATTTTTAATCAGGAAGGGAATCAAGGGTTGTGTGGAAAGGCAGGAAAGTGGAGTTGAGGATTATCAGATCAGCCATGATCTCATTGGATGATGGAGCAGACTCAATGGGCTGAAGTTGTTCCTACACCTACACTCCTGAAATGAACAAAGGTCCCAGCAATGCATTCAAATGCAGACCTGTGTTTAAGTGTCCAAACTGAGACTCGAACACTTGTCACTGAGTGAAAGGCAGGAAGGATACCAACTACCATCAATATCAACAACAACAGAGTGCTGCTTGTCGGAGGGTCAGCGCTGAGGGGGCACGGCTCTGCCGGAGGGTCAATACCCTGTGTGTAATGGATCCGGATGCATTGGCATTATCATTTATCTTTCCATGTCTGCTACCATATTTTCTGAGGCTCTCTGGCACTTGTTTTTATTGTAGATTTATTAGTACACAATCTTTTTGCTTTTACATATCATTAACACCCTGTTTGAGAGATCTTGGCCTGTATGAATTGGTTAACCATGCTTCCTGCATTGCAAAAGCACCCTTGATCAAACAGCTCCTCGATTGCTCTCATGCTGAATGGAATAGCTTGAGCTTTGTGAAAGTTACCGTCCAATTACCCGTTTTTCCTTTCGATGATGAACATGAAAATTGTCAGATTTCAGGAAATGTTGTATCGATGGGACAAGCCCACAAGATACACATTGTTGTGGGCTAGATCATGTCAATCGATTACAGCTGAGCTTCTTTCAGCAGAAATAATCACTGCAGCCTCATCCTTCCCTAGTGAAAGGAAATAACTGATTTGTTCAAGTTTACAGGTTAACATTTTCACTCATTACTTTCCACTGAAGTGCCTTACCTCTCAGGAGCAACTGACAACTTCCAAATGGCTGTTATTTACTCCAACTTCTAACAGCAGTGCAACAGAACGATGGTCAGAGCAGAAAGAAAAACTATTAAAAACAAAATCACTACAGGTATTATCCTCCAAACCCCAGGCAGTACGACTTTCACAGGGAGTTTAAATGTTTTACCACTGCCCCAGAACGGAACTGCAGTGCTGCAAGGACACTTTGGAATCCAGTCAACAGCATTCGCCCTGTATCCCAGCGAAAAGTGGAGCTCATTAACCAGCTCAGCAACTAAAATGGTGCGTAATCTTTATGACAAATGGCCAATGAAGCTGGCTTACAGACAGATGAAGTATGAAGGTTGCTGGTGCTTCATCCAAAAGATCAAAATCCAAAGGCACGGTGGGACATGGAATATTACCATTGGTATCAGAGATAGACCATGGAGGAAGGTTTGTTTTTCTTAAAATTAAGATCATCGGATGGGGCATCAGCAGACAAGGCCAGCATTTTAGAGATAATGGGAACTGCAGATGCTGGAGAATTCCAAGATAATAAAATGTGAGGCTGGATGAACACAGCAGGCCAAGCAGCATCTCAGGAGCACAAAAACTGACATTTCGGGCCTAGACCCTTCATCAGAGAGGGGGATGGGGAGAGGGAACTGGAATAAATAGGGAGAGAGGGGGAGGCGGACCGAAGATGGAGAGTAAAGAAGATAGGTGGAGAGAGTATACGTGGGGAGGTAGGGAGGGGATAGGTCAGTCCAGGGAAGACGGACAGGTCAAGGAGGTGGGATGAGGTTAGTAGGTAGATGGGGGTGCGGCTTGGGGTGGGAGGAAGGGATGGGTGAGAGGAAGAACCGGTTAGGGAGGCAGAGACAGGTTGGACTGGTTTTGGGATGCAGTGGGTGGGGGGGAAGAGCTGGGCTGGTTGTGTGGTGCAGTGGGGGGAGGGGATTTTAACCCAGCATTTTAACCCATTCCTAATTGCCTGCTAGTCAGCAGTGGGTCTGGAGTCACATGTAGGCCAGACCAGATAAGGAAACCAGATTCCATTCCCTAAATACCCTTTAGTGACACGAGTTCAATTGTCATTGTTAGCTCAGCTTTTTATTACAGTTTTTATAGATATTAAATTTCACCTCCTGCAATGGTGGAAATCGAGCCCATGGCCCCAAGGGCAATGCCTCTGGATGACTTACACCGAGATAAATTTTCCTGTATCTCATTAATGTCCAAACCGGTCTCCAAATCAAGGGCAGCACTGCCTTGTGCTCCGACGAGGAGCTCGAACAGTTCATCCACTTCAACACCTTCCACCCCAACCTCAACTATCTCTGAAACCTCTCCCCCTTTCCTGGACCTCCGCCTCCATCTCTTGCAACCACCTGGAAACCAATATCCATTTCAAGCCCAACTTCCACAGCTATTTAGAATATACCTCCTCCCACCCACCTTCCTGAAAAAAGAAGATGCCATTCCCAATTCCCTCACCTCCGCCACATCTGCTCCCACTCCCAAACATCTCAGATGGCCTCGTTTTTCAAGGACTGTAAATTCCTCCTCTCAGTGGTCGAGAACACCCTCAACCGTGTTTCCCTCATTTCGCGCAACTCATCCCTCACATCTCCCCACAATAACAACCAAAACAGAAGCCCCCTTGTCCTCACATACCACCCCACCAACCTCCAGATCCGAAGCATCATCGTCCAACACTTCCGCCATCTGCAATCCAACCCCAAAGACATTTTTCCCTACCCACTCTTATCTGCTTTCCAGAGGGACCAGTCTTTCCATGATTCTCTTGTCCGCTCCACACTCCATTCCAGCCCCACCACACCTGGCACTTTTCCTTACAACCACAGGAAGTGCTACACCTGCCCCTACACCTCTCCCCACACCCCCATCCCAGGCTCCAAGAAGACTTTCCACATAAAGCAGATGTTCACCTGCACATCTGCTAATGCGGTATACAGTATCTGCTGTTCCAGATGTTGCCTCATCTACATTGGGGAAACCAAGCAGAGGCTTGGAGACCGCTTTGCGGAACATCTACGCTGTTCACAACAAACAACTCCCCCTCCCATTCCTCAGATGACATGTCCATCCTGGGCCTCCTGCAGTGCCACAATGATGCCACCCGAAGGTTGCAGGAACAGCATCTCATTCCGCTTGGGAACCCTGCAGCCCAATGGTCTCAATGTGGACTTCACAAGCTTCAAAATGTCTCCTCCCTGTACCGCATCCCAAAACCAGCCTAGTTTGTCACCACCTCCCTAAGCTGTCCTTCCTCCTACCTATCCCCTCCTCCTATAAGCCCCAACCCCAATCCTACCCAGACAGACTTATCCCTTCCCTAACTCCCCACCCACACTCACCTTTACTGGCTCCACCCCCACCTTTTTGACTGGTCTGAGTCATCTCTGCCTATCTGCTTCAACCCTCTCCCTAGTTATTGCAGAATCCCCTTCCCCTCCCCCATTTCTGCAGGAGGGTCTAGGCCCAAAACATTACCTTGCCTGCTCCTCCGATGCTGCTTGGCCTGCTGTGTTCATCCAGCTCTACACCTTGTTATCTCAAAGTCAGGGGCAGTCACTTCCCTCCTGAGTTGAACTTTTTTGCCCTTGTTTGGAGCCTAACCGTGATGAGCTCTGGAGCAAAGTGACCCTCATGGGAACCTAACCTGACCATTCGTGAGTACGGTACAACTAAGTGCTGCTGGATAACACTATTGACAACAAGTGCCAAGTACTTGCTGATGGTTGAACATAGCCTATAATAAATCAGAAACACAAACAGAAGTTGCTGGAAAAGCTCAGCAGGTCTGGCAGCATCTGTGAAGAAGAAAACAGTTAACGTTTTGAGTCCAGTGACCCTTCCTCAGAGCTTATTTCCGAGTTCCCAGTTTGGAGGAACTTTTACAGTGCCAATCTACAAACTGTATGCCGGCCTGACCTTAAACCTCTGAAGCAACTGCTCAACCTGGAACTTGATCACTGCAGGAGAGCCCCTGAGCAGATGGCGGAAATGATTTGAGCAAGTCTTGAACATATTCCAGAAGGAGCCAACTGTCCTCCATCCCAGGGGAAACCCTGGTTTGCAACGCACCAAAAGAGAGGGTTTACCCAGGAAGGCACCAAAGCCATTGAGAAGCATTGTCAGGGACGCAGCAGTGAAGCCTGAGTCAGAGGCAGCGCACAACCCTTCAAACAGCTCATGGGTACCACCTGGCCCACATACCAGACAGGCCGCAGCCCATGCTCTGCGTGCACTAACAAGGAGCCAAAGTAGGTAATCCTTGATCCTGATGGATTGCCCATAAATATGATGAGGCTAGAGGTATTACATACAGGTTCCAATTGCACTTCAGCACATGGACTACAGCTCATCACCACCTTCTGAAGGGTAATTAGGAATGGGCAATAAAAGCTAGTCCAGCTAGTGACCCCCACATCCCATAAATGAATTCCCTTCTTAAAGGCATTGTGGGTAACTTACAGCACATGGTCTGCAGAAGTTCAAGGAAGCTCACCCCAACTTCTGAAGGGGGCAATTAGGGATGGTCAATAAATGCTGTCGATTTCCACATCCCACAACTTGATAAATGAGAAGCTACTGTTTAACAAAGAATAACCGAGGCTCAAAAGTGAAAGCTGAGAACAGCGGAGGATGGAGATGGAATTCACGGGATTGAAAGGATTGCACTGACTGATGAGCAGAGAGAGACAGTGGGTGCAGTCATCTCCTTCCAGCCCAAGTTTACTGAAAATAAATGAAATGAAACACATTTGCCAAAATTCATCGAACAGCACAGCGCTGCTCAGAAACAATCAAGCTTTGGGCAAAATGTCGAACTATGATTTCACAGAGGCTGACAAGTTTGGGAACACGGAATTATATAAAAAACCATTGTAATGTAACTGGGCTATTTCAGCGGCAAGCTGTACTGACGCTGCTTTGGGTTTTCTAGCAACTGATACAAATACTCCAAGCTCTTAAAATGTAGATTTCTCCGAAAAGGAACATAGACCATCAGTCCCAGTAAATGCTCTCTCTTTTTTAAAGCCAGAGAGACTGGTAAAAGTAGATCAGTGAGGAACATTTGTATCTTTGCTTCAGAAGATTCTGGGTTTGTAGTCCCACTCCAGGCCAGGATTACAGAAATCAATTACCTACCCAGGCTGGCCATCAGCGTTTCTGTATTTAAATGGGATTTTAAAACCCAAACCACCTACCCTCCTATGTGGATTGTAGAAAATTTGAATCGGAGCAGGCCATTCAGCCCCTTAGGCTTGCTCTGCCATTTGAGACAATCATGTCAGATCTCATCTCAGCTCCAACTCCCCTTTCCAGCTTACTCTCCTTAACCCCTTTAATGAATTATTGTCCTCCCAAAATTTATTCAGGGTCCCAACACCCTCCACATTCTGGGACAGTGAATTCCACAGATTCATGACCCTTTGAGAGAAGTAAATCCTCCTCATCGGGGTTGTAAATCTGTTACCCCCTACCCTAAAAGGATGACGTCTCATTCTAGATTGCCCCCTAAGGAGCAACATGCTCAACATCTTTTCAATACCCTTCAAATCACAGAATCTCTACAACGTGGAAGTGGGCCATTCAGCCTATCTGATCCATGCCAACACTCAATAGCATCCACCCAGGCCCACTTGCCCTATATTTCTATAATCCTAATTTCTCATAGTCAATCCACCTAACCTGCACAGCTTTGGACTGTGGGAGGAAACTGGAGCACCTGGAGGAAACCCACAGAGACAGGGGGAGAATGTACAAACTCCACACAGACAGTTTCCCGAGGGTAGAATTGAACCCAGGTCCCTGGTGCTGTGAAGTAGCAGTGCTAACCACTGAGATGCCGTTAGCATCTTATGTAGCTCAGTTAGAATCTCCTCTCATCCTTCTGAACCCCAGAGAATATAGGCCTAAACTGCACAGTTTCTCTTCATCAGATAAGCCTTTCATCTCTGGAATTAATCCAGTGAACCTTCTCTGAACTGTTTCCAATGAAATTGGAAGAGCAGATAGTTCTTCGTATCCTGGCCAATACTTGTCCCTCAATCAAAGTCACAGACAGAAACGATTGAGCTGTTGTTACAGTGCCATTTGTGGTAACTTCTGATCCACTAATTGGCTCCTGGGCCTGAGATGTTATGGTGTACATACTTAAGCAGAGTTATTTCCTACACTGTGAAGCTTTTTCAGATATGCTTATGTAAATGCAAATCTTTGTCTTTTAGATCCAAAATCTTCAATACTTCTTCACTAAACCTCTTATTCCTTTCTCTCTCTCTCTAGAAAGATTTCAAGTTCTCTTAAACTGCATTTTTCCCCCCAATTTGCATTTATAACATTTTAAACGTGGTTTTGCTATCAAAGAGAAGCAGTTCCACCTGCATTTAGATAATTTAGCCTTTCCATCAACACTTACTCACATTCAGTAGGACAAAGAATTTTGGCTTAAGTCCCAGTGACATGCAACTGAAGGGAGAAGGATATATTTTTGTCAAATCTACATCAGTAAATTCTTCCATCCATTTATAAACTGCACAGAATCCATGCAACTGTAATGCTCAATTTCATTTCAAGCATGATTCCCAGGAGCAAGACAAACACCATAGATGATAGAATGATCAAAACTGATCTTCCCAAGCTCGACTTCATATATAAATTTCAGCAAACCCCATTCCATGATCAACTGAAACCTACATGTTTTTAACACTTCTAGTGTAAATCTCTTCAGGGAATGATAATCAGATAGGCTGATGCAAGGAAGGACTTCTCAAGACATCAACAGGAAACGACGTGGTAGATAAAGATAAATTATTTCCACTGGTTGGGGATTCTAGAACTAGGGGCATAGCCTGAGAATTAGGTTCAGTGTGTTCGGGAGAGATACCAGGAAGCCCTTTGACACAGGGTGGGTGGTGTTTGGAACTCTCTTCGACAAACAACTGTTGATGCCGGATCAGTTGTTAATTTTAAATCTGAGATAGCCATATTTTTGTTCAGTAAAAGTATTAAGGGATCTGGGCCAAAGGCAGGTATGTGGAGTTAGGCCACAGATCAGCCACATCTCATTGAATGGTAGCCATGATGTGGAGATGCTGGGGTTGGACTGGTGTGGACAAAGCCACATGACACCAAGTTGTAGTCCAATTGGCTTATTTGAAATCACAAGCTTTAGCCACATTGCCCCTTTGTCAGGTGAAGCAGGAGCACTTAAAGCCTGTGATTTCCAATAAATCTGTTGGACTATAACTTGGCATCATGTGACTTCTGTCATTGAATGGTGGAACAGGCTTGAGGGGCTGAATGGTCTACTCCTGTTCCTATACTGCTAGATATTTGGAGTGATGTTTAAAGGGGTAGGTTCTAAGAATGATCTTCCAGGAGGATAAGGAGTTGAAGAAAGTTAGAGACTATAAGGTGATATTTGTGCAAGGACACAGTTCAGCCGTTTCCACTTTTGACTATGCACCTGAAATTGTTTGACAAAGTCAGCCTTTTTATTTAATAGAATCTTTAGTGTTAAAGCAGGCCAGTCGGACCAATGAATTCACACCAATCCTCCAAAGGCCCGTATCTCACCCAAACTAGCCTGCATACCTCTGAAGACTGCAGGCAATTTAGCAGGGCCAACCCACCCTAACCTGCACATCTTTGGACTGTGGGAGGAAACCGGAGCACCCGGAGGAAACCCACACAGACACGGGGAGAATGTGCAAACTCCGCACAGACAGTGCCTGAGGGTGGAATTGAACGTGGATCCCTAGCGCTGTGAGGCAGTAGTGCTAACGACGGAGCCATCATGACTACTTTTCAGACAGCAAACCTTCCTGTAAATCAAACTGGAGCATGGGCACATTTTCTGTTAAGGCTGCAACAACTGTAGCTTCCCACAAGCGCAATAAAATATGTCAGAGCTATTGAGGAAGAAACAGGGAAAACCAATTTATCACTCATGCCGATGAACTGAAACTATAAGAGGCACATTAAACGTCTTCCACTGTTAAGAAGATGATTCATATACTGCTGTGTTCAGAGGCCTATGGCTCTCCAACAATAACACTTTATTGACTAAGAAAACCCACACGTAATAGTTTATGAAGCTTTCAGTTCCTTTATCATGCCCAGTGAAGTGTTAAACCAGAGTGGGCACAGCAGTAAAATTCACTAACGCATCCTGAAATAGTATTCAACAATGACAGGGGAAAACATGTACGGTATCTTGTCTAACACTCAATTGTCAAACACTGCATGAATCATGACTAGATACAAACCAAGAAATATTGTTTTGAAAGCACTTGTTAAAGACATCAGTCTTGGATCGGACAACTACAATGTCCCCAACTCTGTGCACATAGCAATGAATTAATCCCATCTCCTCTCTCTTCTCCTGACAATGGTCCTTTCAGTTTCCAGAGCTTTGATCACGTTGGTGCCCCACCCAATCAGAAACACATTTAGACAAATTATTCCTAGGGACTGGGTTCATCCCACCCTGAACCAGTGCACACTGGAAATGGGCAAGGGCTGAAATCCTAGTTGATTCTTTATCCCTCTCTCAGCCTGATTAGTTGCAGCTCATGATTAGTGAGCTCAATAGATACCAGCAGGAATCAATAGCAAAGCAGAAATCCTGGTTAACTTCCCCAAGGGCACTGAAAGCGCACAGTTTATTTTTCTCACTCCCTCCTTACAGATTGCTCAGAACATGCCAACAATGAATTGTCTCTCTCCTTCTAACACTTGGACAACCAACCCAACAGCTGTTGTGTTGCCAGCCAAAGAAGCCTGCCAGTCCTGACTTTACACTTACTGTTTGATCCTCTAACTTGCTTGGAACCATAGATAACAGTGTGGAGCTGGAAGAACACAACAGGCCAGGCAGCATCAGAAATGCCCATTTCTGAGGAAGGGTCCTGACCCGAAACGTCAGCTTTCCTGCTCCTCTGATGATCCTGGCCTACTGTGTTCATCCAGCTCCACGCTGTTATCTCTGACTCCAGCATCAGCAATTCTTATTTTCTCTTGCTTGGAACCATCTTGTTTTGGTTTGCTATATACATGCATATACTTGTTGTGCTTGTTCATTGTACCGTAAACATTGTATTGTCACAATTAATACTTGCTTTTTCACAAATTTGTCATTTCTTCAGACAATACCCCAGGTTCTTTGTTGGAGCAAATTACTGCAGATGCTGGAATCTGCCCTGAAAATAAGGAATACTGGAAATCACAGCTGGCCAGGCAGCATCCATGGAGAGAGAGCAAGCTAATGTTTTGGGCCTGGATAACTCTTGAAGAGTCATCTCAACTCAAAACGTTAGCTTGCTCTCTCTCCATGGATGCTGCCTGCCCAGCTGTGATTTCCAGTATTCCTTATTTTCACCCCAAATTCTTTACGTTCTGGCCGCTCCCTCTTACACTTTAACCTTTCTGTCTTTTACATCTTCACTGTAACATTCTTATTCCAAGCTATTTTGTTAATTTTGTGTCTTCCTTCTCCTTTTCCACACCTGTTAGGGGCTATTACCCGTCTTTCACATAATCTCAGGCTTTTAAACCACTAGCAGCTTCTCATTGGACAGCATTTAATGGAAGTGACCTGTGACCTTTACTTTTTTTGCTGCCTCATTGGATTCAGCCAGATTTTAGTCACTTTGCCCAGAGAGCTCTCCTCGCCATTCCAGCACAGATAAGGATCTCTCCCCAGATCCTGCCCTTGCTCCTCTCAGGACTGAAATGAAGGATTTGCTCTGTGCCTTTAGCATTGTTCTCACACTCCATGATACATACAAGAGAACGTAATCTCGGACTAAAGTGCAATGGATTTAAGAAGACGTAGAGGAGATTCTTCTCTCAGAGGTCAGGCTGCGAGTCTGCAGAATTCCTTACCACACAAGGCTGTCAAGGCTGGGTGGTTAAGCATATTCAAGGCTGAGTGAAACATTTTTTACTCATTAAGAGAATAAACGGTTTGGGGTGAAAGGCAGAAAAGTGGAGCTGAGGATTATTAGATCAATCATGATCTCATTGAGTGGGAGAGCAGACTTGTAGAATGAATGGCCTACTTCTGCACCAATTTCTGGGGTCTTAAGAGGCATAAATCCATTCCCACCACAGCCTATTTATCATCTTCTCCCTAATGTTTGTCAACCCAACCCAGGTCATCTTACATGAGATGTTTTCCCAAAGTAATCCTCTGCACTGCAAACAGGAAGTGGATTATTAAGCTTTCATCACAGTACCAACCTCTTCGCCCAATGCTCATTCGACGTGTGTATTCCAGCTGCTTTACCATTACCTTTCCCTGAGTATGGAGACAGTGCTCCGAGCAGCAGAGGCCTGTTTATTATCTGGGGCTTTCAGTTTGCTGGTCGCTTCTTGTATAATTTCACCCTGGTTTTCATGAGACCTGGTCAACTCACAGTCTGGTTAGACTTATCGACCCACCTAATCATTCAGGGATCACCTGGCTGCGGACCAGCATGATAGAAATTCAAGATCGTTCGCTGTTGGTTTCTTAAATGGAGTTTGGCATCCTTCCAAAATCCAAACAAAAGTGAACATTGAACAGGACCACTCAGCCCCTTTTCAGCTTGTTCCTGTGAATGAGTTTCTACCTGAACTGCAGCCCAACTCCATCCAATCCACCCACTCAGTGCCATATTCTATAATACCCTTCGACCAGCAAAACACTCAATCACAGCTTTCAAATGATGAACTGAGCTCCTGAGGTCACTGCAATGTTTGTAATGAGGTCAGACAGATCGACCCCAGACAATATGGAGTTCCCTGATTGAGGCTGTTAACCTGGTCCAGTCAGGGAGCCCTGGCTGACAGATATAAACAGGAGTGTCAGAGGTTCCACTCACAGAGCTGGCTCTGAAGGAGCTGGATCAGTGTCAAGAACTCTGTGTGTAAATAAACAGTGACTCAGTGATAGGACACCAGACTCTGGACTTATTTCAGGCACATTTTTACCATTCCTCATGTGAAGATTGAGTCACAAAATTCTCAGGACTGAACTTTGATGTTAAAGTTCTGTCTTTACCCATCAATTCCTTTCAAAAATGTTACAAAATTAATCAAAATGCCACCTAATCTGTTTTCTATGGAATAGAATTCTGAATGTATGGGTTGTCTCCTCATTAGCTGGTCCAAATACAGCCACATGAGCACACAAATTAGGAGCAGAGACATACCATTTGGCTCCTTGACTCTCTTCCACCATTTCTTTACATCTGCTGTGTCCAAATTCTACATTCCCTTCTAAACCCAATAACCTACGATGCTCCTGTCTAACAAGAATTTACTTACCCATGCCTTCTCCACATTCAAAGACCCACCACTGTCTCTTGAGGCAGAGCATTTGAAGATCACACAACCTTCCAAGAAAAAAAGGAACTCCTCTTCTCTTTCCATGAAGGACAGAGGCCCAGTAACAATCTGCCGAATCTGTACTGGGCAGTTTCCTCGACCAACATAACCTGGCCTGTAGAGTCACCACAGCCCCAGAGGTCCATAGGGTTGGACAGAGACACAGACACCTGGTGGTTGTTTAGCTTGAGGGTCTTCACATCTCAGGTGATGAGAGAGGTTGAGAAGGAGAGTCCTTCATTTTAACCTCAGCTGGCACAGGAAGTGAATCCATGCGATTGGCATCACTCTGCATTGCAAACCTGCCATCCAGCCATCGGAACTAACCAAACCCAAAAACTGTACTAATGGCTCAACCAAGGACCAGATGCTTTTACACAGAAGTCTGGATGGTGATTGTGGCCCATCTGGCAGATCCTGCTCTGATCCCAGGCTTGTTTCTGAGTTCTCTACAGATGATTGATGGGTGATGAGAGCAGGATATCTCAATGACTTGCGCTCCGCAGAGCCAAGACCAGCTGCAACTCTGTTAGAGAGTAGCACAGACCAAGAGCCAGTTCTGGGACTTACTGGCTTACATTTCTATATGTACAAAAGGGAGAGAGCACATTCACTAGGCCTCAAGCCAATGCTTGCAGCTTAATGTGTTGCAGATATAATTTGTTCATGCCTTGCTGGAATTTATCTGCTCACATCTCCAAGGATTAGTGACTCATGTTTGCGACTTACTACAGAAATACAGCCAAGCCAGCAGCTCCTCATAATACCGCATGGCAAAAAATAGAACACCCCACTGACTGACAATGCTTTCGATATCTGAGGGCAATTAGTACACAAGGGCAGTGTTGTAGTTCAATAGTTAGTACCACTTCCTCACAGTGTCAGGGGCCCAGGTTCGATTCCAGACTTGGGTGAAAATCTGTGTGGAGCGTGCAAGCTCTCCCTTGTCTCAGGTGCTCCTGTTTCCTCCCACAGTCCAAAGATGTTTGGGTTAGGGTGGACTGGCCATGGGAAATTGCCCAGAGTCCCGGGATGTATAGGCTACTTGGTTAGCGCTTGGGAAATGTAGTGCTGTAGGGTAGGGTGGTGGGTCTGGGTGGGATGCTCTTTGAGGGTCAGTGTGGTCTCAATGGGATGAATAGCCTGATTCCACACTGTAGGGATTCTTAAGTTAAAGGCCTGGAAAGTCAATTCAGGTCCAACTAAATTTGAAGAAGTGTTTTATATCTTAAAGGTTAATGTCATTTTAAGTTCCCTCAATATTGTTTTTGCCAGATACAGTGTTGTCTTCATCTCTTCACTGTCCTCAAACACTATGCATCTGTCAGCAGAAAAGGCTGAAACAAGCCACGCTGCTAAAACTGTCCTCTTGTTTCTGGGTTCAGAGACAAGCCTCATGTTTCCATGTACACCCCCTCTGTCTGTTTATCTGACAGTGTCAGGGCTAGCTAATGAGGAGAGAACGCAAACATTTAGCACTGCATTCCCTGCAGTGCAGTAGATTACTTGGTGTTTTATTGAAGATTTTAGAATTTCAAAAGGAATTGACGGATAAAGTGATACTTATCAATGCCAGGTCTGGAGGGGTTCTGGGGAATAGATCTTCATATGATAGATGGTAGATATGTAACCTTAAAAGCTCAATCCATAATTTGAAAACTGAAATCATTAGCATTTTGCTGGTTGAAGAGTATCACAGAAGGTAGACAGGTGGAGTAAACTGGATGGAGTTAGGGTGCATGTCAGATGTAATCTCATTCAGTATTTTCCATCTAACTTCACTCTGGTGGGAAAGGTATTAAGGCCAGAGGCTAAAGGAACAGAAAAAAAACCACTCAGCCCATTCAGCCTATTCCACCATTAAATTATGGATATCAGGAGATAGGAGCCAAAGGGTAAGGCTAATGGCCCAGAGGTATTAGCTAGATGATGAAACAGAGGTGCAGAGATCCAAGTTTCCTTACAATACGAATTTAGTTGATGCCATGAGTGGCGTAAACTGCAAAAGAACATTGAAATAATTGTGAAAAACCATGGCAGTTGGAGATGAATATTTTGGAATCTGAGCTTTCATCCAAGCAGACTAGAACAATGTCCAAGATACTTGTGGAACCAAGGTGGGCCAATGGATCTAAAATGCAGACCATCCGTGATCTAATTTATTTACAGAACAGGGTCCTGTGTAGTCTCTCTTTGCAAGTGACCATGTGGAGTTACTACCCTGTCTGTTGCCCCCAAACTAAGATCAGTCACAGAGTAAGGAAAATGTGTCATTGCCAGTCAGTCATTGGCTCCTGCTTCAGAGGAAGAAGATCCCTCCCAATAACCAGAGGAAAGACAACCAATGAAATTTCACGAGTGAGACATTTAATTCACAATTGTTTAATCTTCATCCCTAAACTGTGGTCAAAAATGATTCAGTCTGTGCTGTCTGAAGATTGGAGCAATTGCCCAAACACTATGAAGATTGGTCCATTGACAATAGGGGTCCTTCCATATAAGAAGCTCCTTTACGTCCTGGTTGAAACTGTGAACACATTAGAAGCTGTATCACAGACATCTGATGACCTGACTGACTACCTCCAAGGTGGAGATTCCTGTCAGACTGATGCATTTGAAAAAGTATAACTGTAATGAATGCTCTACTATATTTTTAAGGCAGGCAAGGGACAGAGAGCTAATTGCAGCACTAAGAGTAGGTAAGTGTTTTAATTAGCCTGAGGGTCATTGCTCTGATTAAATGTGATGCAACACTAATTCCAGCCATTACTCAGTAACAGCACAGAGTTGATGTGAAAGGTCAGGTCTCTTGTTTAGACACTGTGGCAGGAACAAGGAATTGCATTTCAATTTCTTACAGTATATGGACAAAATAAGTACTCATTGACCAGGGGAGGCAGACTGAAACACTGGCTCAAGTGCACAGCCAACAAGAGTTGTATCCCAATATGTGGTATATACAAAAGAAACCTTGTTGACAGCTTAGTGTATGTGAGTCATAATTTTTAAAAATAGCCTAAAATGAAAACTGGGAGGCATTGGACAAAAAAGTCAGTACTTCTAAAATTCATAAGTATTTCTGTTTTGCTTTCAACAGAGAAAACTGCAGGTCCTGGAAATCAGAAGCAAAAACAGAAATTGCTGGAAAAGCTCAAGATGTCTGGCAGCATCTATGAAGAGAAATCAGTTAATGTTTTGGGTCTGTAGAAAGGACCCAAAATGTTAACGGTTTCTCTCCACAGAAGCTGCCAGATCTGCAGAGCTTTTCCAGCAATTTGTTTTTGTTTCTTTTGGAAATCATATGGACACAAGATGAAAAAATCCATACTTAAAAAAGCTCAACTTTTTCTGAGTGGTACTTGTACGGAATGAGCTGCCAGAGGAAGTGGTGGGGGCTGATACAATTACAACATTTAAAAGGCACCTGGATGGGGATGTGAATAGGAAGGGTTGAGGGGATGTGAATAGGAAGGGTTGAGGGGATGTGAATAGGAAGGGTTGAGGGGATGTGAATAGGAAGGGTTGAGGGGATGTGAATAGGAAGGGTTGAGGGGATGTGGGCTAAATGCTGGCAAATGGGACTAGATTAATGTGTGAAATCTGGTTGGCATGAACAAGTTGGACCAAACAGTTTGTTTCCATGCTGTACGACTGACTCTAAATGTATGCATTGTTCCATTCATAATGTATTAAGGATAGTCCTAAATTGGTTTTAAAAACTATATATTTTTTACACTTTTACAATCAATTTGAATTGGTTGCTACTGACTAAAGCATATGCTAGTTGCTAAGATCTAGAAATTTCCAAACACTCCCGGTTTGTAATTCCTTGCTTTGGGGGAAGTTCACATGAAAGATTGAAAGTGAACTGCACAGTGAGACAATATTGGCACAGTGCCATTACTGCACCTGAATAGATAACAAAGGGAAAGATATTGAAGAGGCACGAACCGCCTCAGTAATCTCCTATAACATGCTACCAGAGGGTCACTGGACCTGAAGCATTAACTGATTTCCCTTCACAGATGCTGCCAGACCTGCTGAGCTCTGCTGGAAATTTCTGCTTTTGTTTCAAAATCTATCTTGTTAAGTTGAAACAGACTAATTCAGAAATATTATCATATGAATGGAACTTGTTTTTTGAATAATTAACTATGCACTGCTAAATGTCCTTTTTTTATATCAAGGCAGAGAGCAACAAGCAGTAATTTCAGGCTCAAACAAAGCCTGTGTATAATCTCAACTGATCTCAAAGCGTGATAACAAAACGTGTAGCTGGATAAACGCAGCAGGCCAAGCAGCATCTCAGGAGCACAAAAGCTGACATTTCGGGCCTAGACCCTTCATCTCTCAAAGTGTGATTTCTGGGAAGAATCTTGCAATTGCCTGAGAAATGAACAAATTCCCAGCCGACCAGAATCAAATTATTGTAGCATCAACTTGCATCCGAGTTTCTACAAATGGGATTCTGCTGGAGAATAAAACTGCAAGAACTTTCTTATCGTTGACTTTCTAGATCCAGCTAACCAATCTTGTCACTAGTGTTCATGCTGTTTGTCTCTTAAACTACTGCTAAGTGTAGCCTCTTTACCTTCCTTCTCTATTCTTTGTATGCCTGTGTATGAAAGTATGTTGTGAATATCATTCCCCAGGTTTGACTCTATAAACCGTACTTTTGTTTTAACTCTAAAACACAGTCGTTACAGTCATACAGCACAGAAACAGACCTTTAGGCCCAACCATGCCAAACTAAACTAGTCCCACCTATCTGCTCCTGCCCCCGCCCCCTATCCCTCCAAACTTTTCCTAGTTGACGTACCTATCCGAATTCTTTTAAACTTTGTAACTGTACTCCCATCAACCACTTCCTCAGGAAGTCCATTCCACGCACACATCACCTTGTAAAAAAACCTTACCCCTCATTTCTTTTTAAAGCTCTCTCCTCTCACCTTAAAAGTGTGGCCTTTGGTCTTAATTCCCCCACCCTAGGGAAAGATGACTACCATTAACTCCACCTATACATCTCATTACATCATGAACTTCTATAAGGTCACCCCTCAGCCTCCTATGCTCCAGTTTAAAAAAAGCTCAAGCCTTCCATTCCCAGCAACATCCTGCTAAATCTCTTCCGAACCCCCTGCAGCTTAATAATATCCTTCCTATAAATGGATCAATTAAACATTGCACAATACAAAGGATTCTGGGGAGGAGTGGGGGAGGAGAGGGCTGACGGGAAAGAACACACCAAGACTATTTCCAACAGAAATGAAAGGGAAAAGGAATAAAGGAGAAGAATTGAAATCACCTCTGTTTATGGAGTGAATAGGAGACCAATAAACTCACTCGATGCATTAAAATAGAACTTGCTCTGAATTATCATTTGGAACCTGTACTTTTGCTTTAAGATAAATGGTAACTTAAGATGCTGAAAATTAAGACTAATCCCTTCTCAGCTATTGATTCTCCTGATAGAACTTGGCCTTTAATAGCAAACTCAGGATAATTTATCATCACTGTTCCATTACAAACAATGATTAAAACCCTACCTGCTCCTCAATCAAAGCATTATTTACAACTATAACATAGCTATTCCACTCAAATCCATTTATTTAGAATACGATGATGCTTTTTGCTAAAATGACCATTTCAAACCATAAAGTACATCACCTTTTAACTCCACAATAATAAAAAGCTGCTAATAATCTTGTCTTAATTTTTTTTAAGGTTTCTCTCATGGTAACGTGATCCAACTGGGAAAGGATTGGAATGGGAAGCAATATATTAAAGAGTTGGGAGTTTTCTTTATTCATTCATGGGATGAGGGCATCACTGACTAGGCCAGCATTTATCACCCATTCCTAATTGCCCAGTGGGTGGTTGAGAGTCAACCACATTGCTGTGGGTGTGCAGTCACATGTAGGCCAGATCAGGGCAAGGCTGGTAGACTTCCCTCCTTAAAGGACATTAGTGACACAGACTTTGTTCTATTGTGCAATAAACTGCCCCCTGTTACATCATGTGAGTGCCTCTTCTTGTTGAGACTCAAGTAGTCTACTTTGATAATGGAACAGAGAATTTTTTATTCATTGATAGGATCAGGGCATCACGAGCTGGCCAGCATTTATCACCCATTCATAATTGCTCAGTGAGCAGTTAAGCATCAATAATATTGCTGTGGATCTGGAGTAACATGCAGGCCTGACCAGGGAAGATCCCAACAATCCGCAATGGATTCGTGATCATTATTAGGCTCTTTTTCTAGATTTTTAATAATTGAATTCAAATTCCACCACCACAGTGGGATCTGAACCTATATCTTCAGGCCATTACCTGGCTCTGAATTGGACATCTAGGTGATAACACCACTCAGCCATCACCTCCCCCATTCTCTCTATAGCATTGGGGTGCTGGTAGAGACTCAGCCATGTCAGTCACATGGACATTTTATCATCAAATGAGCTACACCCTGGAAACTGCTCCACGGAATCATTGTCTTCAAGAAAGGAAACTGTAGAAAGGGAAGAAAAGAGTGTTTGTGCGTAGTTGTCTCAACCCCTCAATTGCTTTGTAATATATGTTGAACACCAATTTGTATCAGCTTACCAGTCAGATTGAATTTTTTTTATTAGGAATTCATGTATTAATGTAATTTAAGTATCAGAAGTCCGGTCACAGTGGAAAGCTTCTCTGGTCTTGAAATAGAAAGTGTTGATTAATGCACAAGATTCTTGTCAGAGTCTTTCTGTTATATGCACAGGATTATTTTCGATTCTCTTCGTAATTGTTGAGTGACATTTCAGATGAACAAGCAGCTCTCTGGTGTAACACAATGGTTGCATATTTGTGACTGTCAGAATGCCAAGGGTCACCCTGCTCTAATCTGAACTCCATACACTAACCTTCCCCAACAAGGATCTATTCCTTTCAGCAACACATTCAGGGCCCCTAGTGAGACCTTTCCATTCTTGCGTAGGGGTATTTGTATTTGTAGCATTGCACAACAATCTGCTAACTCAGTGACATGTATCGTGTACAGGATGTACTGCAGCAACTCAGCAAGTCTCCTCCAACAGCACCTTTCAAACCCACAACTGCTTCCACCTAGAAGAACCAGGGCAGGAGATACATGGGAACATCATTCCCTGCAAGTTCCCCTCCAAGCCACTCACCATCCTGCTCTCCTTGTAGTTGGTAGGCTCGCCGAGCTGGTTCATTGTTCCACAGACATTTCATTGCCCTGCTGGGTAATGTCATCAGAGCAGTTTCCGATGAAGCATTGGTGTGTTTTTCCTCCTGGTTTTTAAACTTTGGAGCCCGTTGAGCTGGATTGCCTCACTTCCAGATTTCCTTCACAATGGTGTATATGGGGTTCTACATTATGTATTACAAATCCCATTCCCCAGCCCGTGCCAATCTAGTTTAAACCATTCCATACAGCTCAAGCAAACCTCCCTCCCAGGATATTTGTGCCCTTCCTTTTCAGGTGCAACCCATCCTTACTGTACAGGTCCCCCCTCCCCCAGAATGTGCTCCAATTATCCACATAATGGAAGCTCCCCCCCACTCCTGCACCAGCCCTGTAGCCATGTGCTTAGCTGCACTCTCTCCCTATTTCTTACCTCATTATCACATGGCACTGATAGTAACCCAGAGATAACTACCATTTGTCCTGGATTTCAGCTTCCAGCCTAACTCCCTGTACTAGTTTTTCACGTTCTCGGTCCTTTTTCTACCCATGCCATTGGTACCGATATGTACCACAACTGCTTGTTGCTCGCCCTCCCCTTTAAGGATCTTGAAGATATGAACCAAGACGTTACAGACCCTGGCACCTGGGATGCAACAAACCATCCGTTGGTCTCGTTCGCATCCACAGAACCGCCTCTAACTATTGAATCCCACACTACAATTGCTCTCCTATTCTACCCCCTTCCCTCAGTGCCACAGGGCCAGACCATGTACAAGAGACCCAGTCCGTGCAGCTTATCCCTGGTAGGTTGTCCCACCCCTCAACAGTATCCAAAACAGTACACATACTGTAGAGGGGGATCCCTGCACTGACTGTTTCCTTCCCTTCCCTTTCCTTACTGTCACCCAACTGCCTTTGTTCTTAGGGGTAACTATGTCCCTGTAGCTCGTTCTTATCACCACCTCCACCTCCCGAATGATCCTGTGCTCGTCCAGTTCCAGCTCCCTAACACTGCCTTTGAGGAGCTGGAGCTGGGAGCACTTCCCACTGGTGAAGTCAGCAGAGTTGCTACAGTTGACTCTTACCTCCCACATCCTGCAGGAGGAACATTGCACTGCCCTGACTGCCATCCCCTCTCAATTTAAACTTCCCCGAAAGATTTGTAAAAAGTGGAGAATAACTTACTTACCCTTTTGTTCTTAGGTTGGAGGTGGAAGGGTGGGGGACACCACTTTTGTGCTCTAGCTCCCGGTCTCCTCCTCCGCTGCCAAAAATGAAGGCTCAAAGCACTAACTGTAAGTTATTATGTTCGCCACTTACCTTCCCAGCAGGCTCCTCACACTCTCCCGACTCAGAGGAAATTGTTGTGCTTACCAATCCTCCGCACTGAGGTCATTCTGGTATTGACTACTTTGTTGACATTTAGCAACTTTGCTGATTCTACAGAGAAAATCATCAAAAGCAGTGGCAGTGATGCCAGTGATTTTCCTATCTGTTTTAGAGTTTAACATTACCACAAGAAGATCATCACCACTCAATCTTTTTGTCCAATTGTATTCCTTAACATCCTGGAACATTTCTGATTGCTCAGCACAACTTTCAAACTGCCTCCCTTCTATCTAAAATGCAGGGCTGTGAACTCCAGGATCCCTGACCTGAATTTGCTGTGAGGAATTGGCCTCTTTCCATGAATAACCATCCATCTGAAAGAGGTTTAGAGAGGCAGCTAACTGGCTCCTGCCCTCATGGCAAGGGCTAAAGGAGACCCTCAGTTCTTGATTGGGCCCAAATATTCCTCCTGGTGCTGCAAAAGGAACCCCATTCCTCACAAGACATTGTTTTCTTCATCATTTTTGTTTTTTTAAAAAAAGTTATTCAATCATTCACAGGATGTGGGCATTGTTGACTAGGCCAGCATTTCTTGTCCCCAGCCAACCACATTGCTGTGGGTCTGGAGTCACATATAGGCCAGACCAGGTAAGGATGGCAGTTTCCTCCCCTAAAGGACGTCAGTAAACCAGATGGATTTTTCCCAACAGTCAACAATGGCTCATGGTCATCATCACATTTAATTCCACATTTTTAGTGAGTTCAAAAACCACCATCCATAGGTCCCCAGGACATAAATTAGATTTTGGCTCCAGAGATAATTCCACTAGGCCCTCGCCTCCCCCTGCTGCGTAAGGGTGGACCAGAGTGTCCAAACAGATCCTTTCAGCAACACACTAGAATTGCCCAGGGCTTTAGATGAATATTTGATTTAATTTATTGTTGTCACATTGTGATAGGAGTGATGGTGCATATAGTACAGGCAGATCATACCAAACAAAGATCACAGGATGCTTGAACAGAGTGGGGAATAATTTGAGTCTTTAGACAATCACCTGCAGGTTCTAACCTAGAGCCTGAAGCCTGTCTCACTGCTGGGAGTTAAAACAGCTTTGGAGCAGAGCCTGATGGGTTAGTATATCTGTTTTAGTGCCCACTCCGTCCAATTCCTCATTACAGCATTTTGTACTCTGCAATCTTCACTTGCCATTGAAATGAGAATTTACTTTCATACATTCTGCAGACTCAGGTTAGAGAATGTTCTCAGTTCCCCATCCATGGATGGTGTCAGACCAGGCTCAGCCTTTGCCCAGACGCTACAACCACACTCTCATACACCTGGAGCTATCCAGCCCCATAGATTCAGTTTTCAACTCCATTCATCAATAATTTAAAAAAAACCTGTTAATGACACTTGGAAAAAAACTGATCATATTACTGTAGAAATGGTTACTCAGCAAAGCTGCAAACAGTCACAAGAACATGCCAAAAACCACTAGGCCTCTAATGGTGGCTCACTAGTTGGCACAAGCAGCACAGTGGCTCAGTGTCATGCAGCACCAGGGATCCAGGTTCAGTCCCAGCTGGGTGGGTCAGCCATAGGGGATGCAGGGTTTTGGGGCTGAGGCGGGTCAGCCACGGGGAAACGCAGGGTTTTGGGGCCAAGGCGGGTCAGCTCTGGGGAAACAAGGGTTAAAGGCTGAGGTGTGTCTGGCTTGGAAACTCTTTAGAGGATTAATGTGGACTCAAGGGCCAGCTTCCACACTGTGGCAATTCTCAGACTTCCTAACTTGCATTCCATTAATTGACAAGATACTACTTTCCCTAGAGTGGTTCCTGCCTTTTCTCTCAAAGAAACAAACTTGTAAATGTTGTGGGTGGAGACTATTTAAAGGTGAACAACATGATGCTCACAGTCAGTGAGTGGCTGTTATAGATCAGGAAGGATTAATGGGCAATTAGCTTGGCTCTAGTTCCCATTTCACATGCAGATTGCAAACAATTTATCAATGATATAAATGTCATTAAGAGTCAGTTTGACTGATATAGCAGCACCGTACTTCAGAGTCAGCCACTCCTCGTCCTCTTAAACCAAGGCCCTATTTTTCCATTATGAATTGCATAAGCCTAGAATTTTCTATGTGTGTCACGGGGAATGTATTTACAGCCTGTTAGTCTCTGCCATCGCACAGCCAAGCAGCAGCCTGAGGATGGTGTCAGCGCAGGAACAAGACAGAGCCATAGATCTCTGAATGCTGTTCTATCATTCAGTTAGATCATGTCACTCTGTACGTTTATTCCATTGAACCACTTCCATTCCCTCCTCCTCAATTTATTTACACAGGATGAGATCACAATGTTTCCTCATGTGATCTTAGTGGAAGTGTAAGGCATTTAGGAATCACAGGACGTTCTGTGGTGAGGTGATATACTTTTAAGAGGTTTCCCTTACATTACTGTCAATCACTCCCCATCTCGACAGCATGTGGTGTGTTGGTCCCATGACAGATAGCAGCAACGGGCGACAGCCAAGTCTCTGAGTGAACACCACTTGGGGACAGTCACGTCTTTGGCTAAAGGACCCAGTTGTTGTTCCACCCAGTCCCTGTGACGTGTGACTGGCACGTTTACACCAAAAGGAATTCCTATGCCCTTCACAGCCGGTGAAGCAATTCTGAAGCGTGGTCACCGTCAGAATGTGTGAAATAGAGTAGCTGCATCATGCATAGCAAAATCCCAGTAACAGCAATGTGATGACGGCCAGATGAGCAGCATTTCTCTGGGATAAGGGAGGGCATGAAGTTGCGTTATGACGTTTCTTTGGATCCATCTGAGGAGGCAGAAAATCTACCATCTCATCTGAAAGCTGGCACCTCAGAGAATGCAATATGCCCTTGGTCATGAATAATTCAGGATTGTACTCCCCACAGGCAACTAGGACCAGACTTGGTCTTTGCCCTCAAGGCCTGCAGTGAGACTTGAATCCACCAGAGGCTGCAGTATTATGCTGTGAACTGTGGTTGGTGATTGAATAAGATGTCTATTGTACAATGCTTATGTCAAGGTCTATTTCTCCCTTTCCCTGCCTTTGCATAGTTTACTTCTCACATTTCCTTGTCTCTGTTTCACATTTTCTGCAGCATTTTTCCTTCTACTTTGGCTAACCGCACAGCACTGCAGTCTCCTGCAGCCAGTACCAACTGCGTGGAGGGCTCTTTACACAGAGGGTAGTGGGTGCCTGGAACATGTTGCCAGCGGAGGTGGTAGACACAGACACAATAGCGTCTTTTAAGATATATTTGGACAGGTACATGGATGGGCAGGGAGCAAATGGACACAGACCCTTCAAAAACAGATGACAGGTTAGACAGAGGATTTTGATCGGCGCAGGCTTGGAGGGCCGAAGGGCCTGTTCCTGTGCTGTAATTTTCTTTGTTCTTCGTTCTTTGAACCCCAGCCCACCCTCTGGATAAAGCAGCCATTAGCACATAAAACACTGTGAATTATGTTAGAGAGACTCCAAATTCCACCAAACCATTAAAGCTCATTTTTGTTTACACCTGAAGTAACAGAATCATTTAATAAATCTTGTTTGTAACCAACCCTGGATCTTACCACAGAGTCCTGGGTATTAGCCTGAAAAATGTCAGTTGCTGACTGTATTCACAGTTATGAAATTGTTGGAAAAGTTCTTTCCCATGTTAATGAAAATTATTTGGGAGGAGGAAGAACGCTGTCTAGCCGTCTGCTCCTCCACCAAACCACCCCCCTCCACCCCATCCTCCCAACTTCAGGAATGTGACAATTGTAAGTAATGTCCAAAATGAGTGATCATTCTCCAAAGCAAGAAACCTGCTCACGCTCACTCTCCTGGGTCTCTTACTGCCTGTGGCTGACATGGACTTTTGTTGCCAGGCGAATCTAAGAGAAAGTTCAAGAACACAGTTGGGATGTTTACAAAAACAACATGGAATATAACATGGAGGAGAATGGGATCAGAATACACTGTGTTCCCCTGCACTAACATTCTCCATTGCCCTCTGCATCCTCCATTTGTTCAGTTTCAGCAATGGGTGCAGGGCTGTTAGCTTCCAGTTACAGTTCTTGAACAACACGAATCCCACCTCTCCCCATTCTCTTTCTGACAAAAAGACTCTTTTTTTCTAACCAAATATTGGCCAGCCCTTTTAACCAATGCACAGAGGCTCAATGCTTGGCCTTTTCCTTGGATTGATATGGTTCCAACAAGAACATGTTGCATTGGGTAACAGTATTGGAAATGTTAATGTTGAAGCTGTATTAAGCTCCACCCATTCTGATGATGTCAGAGTGTGTGGCTAGAGAACCGTGTATTGCAGCATGGGGTCTTGATGGAGACCCACGTGCCATCTCCCAATCCTGGTCTCTCTGATTACAAGGATTAACTGGACAATGACTCTTCCCACATCATTGTGGAACTGGCAAACTGTCACACTCCATGAACGCCCTAATGACATGCTCCTTCAGTTTCATTTGTTAAAAACAATCACACGTGTAACAGGAACAGCTCATCCTCGAGTCCCTGTTGTGCTTTCACACAGCAACGTTGGTACTTTAAGGCATCATTTAAATACCTCGAGGAATGAGCTCTAACAGGGCCACAGACAGTAACAGCTCATCAGCTGTACTGATTACAAGTACATCAACCCTGCGAGGTAGGCTGTGGCTTTTGAAGTTTCATAGCTGGGTGCCCACAGGCACTCGAGACTCACACAGGCTTTCCAACAACCAAAACCACAGGTGGCCTCTCCTCTGTTTCTCCTTCAACAGAGAATCTCGTCGATGTCACTGCTATAAACCAGTTAGGTTTACAGCAAGATTATGATTGGGTGGGTGGTGTGACCTGACTGGGATATCTCCTGTTCTAAATAAAAAGGTCAATGAACATCTCCACTAAATATTCCTCATTATTCTCTATCTCATTTCTAGCCTGCTGGTCAATGTTTCTCATTACTTATTTCAAATCAAACCCTCATTTCTTTTTCATAAAAGCCAAACGCAGGTAAGTAATGTGTTCCGTTGATCATGTAGGGAAAGCGTCACTCATGACAGTGTGAAAAATGGGACTCCCATAAAAGTGCTCTAAGCTGTCATTTACAGTGAGTAGCAATGTTTTGTGAAGTTGCCTCATATAATTTATTTATTCGTTATGAATTCCTATCTTCTTTCAACAGATTGAGAGGCAAAAATAATTGTAACTTTGCTGTTATTTTGACATCCTTATGAGTGCCATGGGCAGCTCTTGTCAGCAACTGGGGAGGGCTGTAGTACCAGGTCCCCTGATGTGAAGGGACAGCATGAGGCCAATAGCAGTAGATCACTGAATGCTGCCGGCAGCAAAGGGTAGCTCAAGATTTCAGAATTTAGATGCAGTGGCATAATGATAATGTCACTGGCAGAGCAACTCAGAACCCCAGGTTATTGTTCAGGGGACCGGAGTTCAAATCCCACCAGAGCAAGTGGTGAACTTTGAACTCAGTGCAATCTGCAATAAATTGGCCTGAAGAGCTGGTGACCATGTCAATTATGTAGAAGCCCATCTGGTTCGTTAATATTGTTTAGGGAAGAAAGCTGCCTTACCTGGTCTAGTCTGCGTGTGACTCCATAACCACAGCAATGTGATTGACACTTAACTGCCCACTGGGCGATTAGGTGTGAGCAATAAATGTTGGCATGGCTAACAATGCCCTCATCTCATGAATGAATAAAAAAAAATAGTGGAGAGAAAGTAGACTCACTGCTTTGAGTTTCTTCAGTTCTGGGCTCAAAACGTTAACTCTATTTCTTTCTTGACAGATGTTCCCAGATGTGTTGAGTTTCCCTAGCAATTTCTGTTTTGGTTTTAGATTTCCAGAGATGTTGACCAGGGAACAGGGTGGTATGTTGATGTGACAAGCAATTGGAAACTCAAAAGAGCTCATGTGGGAGGAGCCTTTCTCCTGAGCCAGAAAGCCCATGCTTAAATCCTACCCACTGCAGGGGTGTGGTGTCATAAGATCCCAGAGCACGTTGATTAAAAACATACCATCAGACAAGCCCTTGCAGCTGCCTTGCATCCTGCTCGTGTCCTCACAGCCCACCTTTCACATGCCAAACAGCCAATACCACAGGTAGGCAAACATCACACGTCTACTCAAAATGCATGTCAGCATCAACTATGCAACGGATGGTTTGTGCAGTGAAAAATCTCATTGACTCTCAGAGTCAACACATTGGAGTTGACATTGGGGTATTACAGATTGAGAGTCAGGCAAGTAGGACATCTCTCCATGTCTTTGATTTATTTATTGTCAAGTGTATTTTGTTACAAAAATGTGTTACATAGTATCACCACTCTTCAGCACAATCTGAAATCACAGAAAATTAAACAGAAGACACAGAATATAGAGTTAGTAAAATGAAGGAATATAGAAAGGGTCCAACTTTATTGTCTTTGTCCATCATGGTCCATGGACCTGGGGTCAGGCACTAGCCCCATTCACCATCTCCCTACCACTGGAACAAAGCCATCACTCTCCCTGCCATCACGCCTCCACTGACTCCTCACCACAATGAGACCTCACCCACTTAGTCCTCATCCATAATGAGTCCTCACCCACAATGAGTCCTCACCTAATATGGGTCCTCATCCATAATGAGTCCTCACCACCATCAGACGTCACCCACTATGAGTCTTAACGCATAATGAGTCCTCAGCCATAATGAGACCCCACCTACAATGACTCCTCACCCACAATGAGGCCACACCCACAATGACTCCTCACCCACAATGACTCCTCACCCACAATGACTCCTCACCCACAATGAGGCCACACCCACAATGAGACCCCACCCACAATGACTCCTCACCCAAAATGACTCCTCACCCACAATGAGGCCACACCCACAATGAGGCCTCACCCAAAATGACTCCTCACCCACAATGAGGCCACGCCCACAATGAGGCCTCACCCACAATAACTCGTCACCCACAATGAGGCCTCACCCACAATGACTCCTCACCCACAGTGACTCCTCACCCACAATGAGGCCTCACCCACAATGACTCCTCACCTACAATGAGGCCTCACCCACAATGACTCCTCACCCACAATGACTCCTCACCCACAATGACTCCCCACCCACAATGAGGCCTTACCCACAATGACTCCTCACCCACAATGACTCCTCACCCACAATGAGGCCACACCTACAATGAGGCCTCACCCACAATGACTCCTCACCAACAATGACTCCTCACCCACAATGACTCCCCACCCACAATGAGGCCTCACCCACAATGACTCCTCAGCCACAATGACTCCCCACCCACAATGAGGCCTCACCCACAATGACTCCTCACCCACAATGAGGCCTCACCCACAATGAGGCCTCACCCACAATGGGTCATCATCCACAATGACTCCCCACCCACAATGAGGCCTCACCCACAATGACTCCTCACCCACAATGAGGCCTCACCCACAATGAGGCCTCACCCACAATGGGTCATCATCCACAATGACTCCCCACCCACAATGAGGCCTCATCCACAATGACTCCTCACCCACAATGACTCCTCACCCACAATGAGGCCACACCCACAATGAGGCCTCACCCACAATGACTCCTCACCCACAATGAGGCCTCACCCACAATGAGGCCACACCCACAATGAGTCATCACCCACAATGACTCCCCACCCACAATGAGGCCACACCCACAATGACTCCTCACCCACAATGACTCCTCCCCCACAATGACTCCTCACCCACAATGACTCCTCACCCACAATGAGGCCTCACCCACAATGACTCCTCACCCACAATGAGGCCTCACCCACAATGACTCCTCACCCACAATGACTCCTCACCCACAATGAGGCCACACCCACAATGACTCCTCACCCACAATGACTCCTCACCCACAATGAGGCCACACCCACAATGACTCCTCACCCACAATGAGGCCACACCCACAATGACTCCTCACCCACAATGACTCCTCACCCACAATGAGGCCTCACCCACAATGACTCCTCACCCACAATGAGGCCACACCCACAATGAGGCCTCACCCACAATGACTCCTCACCCACAATGAGGCCACACCCACAATGAGGCCTCACCCACAATGACTCCTCACCCACAATGACTCCTCACCCACAATGGCTCCTTGCCCACAATGGGTCCTCGCTGGATCTATCCAGTGCAGATACCACTGGTACTGCTGGGTACTGCACCAGCCCAAACTCGACTCCGCTGTCGACATGAGCCTGCCTTGGGCTCACTCACTGCTGCTGATGCCATTGTCATAACCCAGCTCTTCAACAAAAGTTAATCAGAATAAAAGAAAATATTTGAGAAAAGGAGAGCCAGGAAACAAAAAGAAATGTGGATGGTCCAGATGAGCACAGGGCTCAAAAGCCCTACTCTGCCACCATCTAACCGGAAGAAGTCACTCAGTAATTGGCAAAAAACTACACAATAACAGCAATCCTTTCATTCGATTCTCTTTCCTGGAAGGTATACATGTTTCAGTTCAGTTCGTGAAGAATAATCTGCTCCAATTTTGTGCCAGTTGTGAACAATTTGCTGATCTGTGTGCCCACCAGTGCCACCTGAGAAGCATTGGGTTGATTGACTATCATCAAACAATCGCCTGGGTCTTTGTCTAAGTCACTGACAGCAAATGAGAAGTCTGGCAATATGAGGATTTTTGGCATAGGAAAGGCCAGGTATTATTGAAAATAATCAATTCATTACATAGTACTTATTGGCTAGTTACTTTGCATCTGAAGCACATGAGACTTTTGTGTGTGACTTCAGATTAAATTGAAAGACTCGTGCACATGACAATTCACTACATAGAACTTAACACGGAAATGAGTTAGTGCATCCCAGGAGCAACCGTTTATATATCCTGGGCAGAATTTAACCCTAGTGTCAGTTAACTCTTACAGGTAATTGCAAAGGGTGGCAACTGGAAAAGCTTTTCTATTTCCACTTACAGTACATACAGCCATGGGAGAGAACTGGTTACATTCCAATGTTTACATTTCTGACCTAGCGAGCCTTATGACTTGTAAATGAGCTTCCCGTCTCTATGCTAATTTATAAAAAATAACAGTCAAAAATTGAATGCTGCAAAATGTGCCAGGGTAAATGTTCTTGGAAATGAGCACTTGAATCTAAATTCTCAAACTCCAGCATCCATCCTACATGAGTCCTCACTGATAGGAAGCTCATCAATGGATTTCTGGGAAAGTCAATGCATATCTGTCCTGGACTGGGATGACATGCCCAAAGCTTTCGAACATTTCACAACCAGCTTTCCCTGTCATCTCAATAATGAAGAGATAATTTTGACACATCTCTGATAATTGTTCCATCACAGGTGCCCATGGGATTCATTGTGAACTATCAATATCCTGGGGGTAGCCATTGACCAAAACCTGAACTGGACTTGCCATTCAAACACAATGACTATGAGACCAGTTGAGAGGCTAGGAACCTACTGTTAGTAACTCACTTCCTGACTCCTCAAAGCCTGCCCACCATCTACAGGGCACAAGCCAGGTATGTGATGGAATACTCCCCACTTGCCTGATGGGTCCAGCTCCAACTACACTCGAGAAGCTTGACATTATCCAAGGCAAGGCAGCCCATTTAATTAAAACCACATCCACAAATTTCCATTCCCGCCACTACCAATGTTCCGTAATTGCACTGTGTACCATCGACAAGATGCACTGCAGCAACTCACCAAGGCACCTTAGACATTGCGTGTGAAGTAGGAGAAGGAGTCGGTCATTTGACCCAAGAACGTGCTTCACCATTCAGTAACATCGTGGCTGATCTATTTTTGTTTCCAATTTTACATTCCCATTTACTCACAATCACCTCTGATACCCCTGCTCACTTCCACCTTAAAAAAATTTCAATGATCACTTTCTGAGGCAGAGTGTTACAAAGTCATGCAATCCTTTGAGAGAAAAACACCTTCACTCTCTGTCCTGAAAAGGCGACCCTGATTTTAAATCAATGCCCCATTCAGGGTCTGATACACTTCGATCAAGCCACCCACACTCTCTCCTAAACTCCAGTAGGAAAAAGCCCAGCCTGTCCCATCATTTCTTATCAAACAACCCACGCATTCCAGGGATCAATCCAGTACACATTCAGTGAGTTGCCTCCAACGCAGAAAAAAAATTGCACATAGTTTTAAGTTTCACCATTGCTCCGTATAACTGAGACATAAATTCCCTCCTTTTATGTACAATTCCTCCCATAATAAAGGCTAACATTGCATTAAACTTCCTGATTAGATGCTGTATCGGAAGACTAACCATTTGGAATCAAGTATTAGGACACACCAATCCCTCTGCACTCCCAGATTCAGCAAATATTCTCTGTTTAAGTTAAATCCCTTTTTTCTCATTCTTCCTGCAAATAAAGACCTTCATATTTTCAATGTTATACTTCATCTGACAGATTCTTACCACTTCTAAAATTTAAAGAACTCACACTCTGGTCAGTTCCAGTATGTATTGCTCGAAGAAATTATCTTAAAACTATTCAATGAACTTTTCATCCTGTCTCCTACTACCATTGTGGTTTGTCCAGGTTAGATGTAGGTTAAAGTCAATCAAGGTCACCGACATCCTTTTTCCACAAGAACACAATATTTCCTTTTGTTCAATTTGTCTCAGTGTGGTTGTTATGATGTGGAGGTGCCAGCGTTGGGCTGGGGTGGACAAAGTCGGAAATCACACCACACCAAGTTATAGCCCAAATGATTTATTTGAAAACACAAGCTTTTGGGGCACTGCTCCTTGGCAGCCTAGCGACTTCTTTTTCCTGCTAACCCTCACCTCCGCCCAAACCGATCCTACATTGTGATCTCCTGAACCAAGATCATCTCTAACTATAGCACAAAGGTCAGCCTTGACTAACAATGCAACCCCTCCAACTTTCCTAGCTTTCTATTTCTTCAATGCTGCTACCGATCTGGTTACTGTGTAATGAATAGTACACACGGTAGGGTACTGAAACTTAATTTTGTGTTGTTGTTGTCTTTGTACTATCTACTCTTAATCACTGGTGTGTTCCTTTCGTTTTCTGCCATTCTCTGACTCACATTTTCTGCATTACTATTTTCCTTGCTTACTTTGTCTTTACTCTTTGGTATTCCACACCTTTCCATGTTTCGTTACTTGCTTCCACTATTTAGTTGAAAACCCTCCCTGGTTCTCTATTTATGTGTTTGCAAACAGCTTCTAAACCTGCAATCTCTGCCACCTGGAGTGTTAAAAATCACACGACACCGGGTTATGGTTCAACAGATTTATTTAATATCACAAGCTTTCAGAGCACTGCTCCTTCAACAGGTGACCCTAACTTTACCTTTCACCTGACGAAGGAGCAGCGCTTTGAAAGCTTGTGATTTTAAATAACTCTGTTGAACCATAACCTGGTGTCATGCAATCTTTGACACTGTCTACCTCAGTCCAACACCAGCATCTCCATATCTAGAAAGGCAAGGGCAGCAGATATATGGGAACACCACACCCTGCAAGTTCCCCTCCAGGCCATTCACTGACTTGGAAATATAATTACTGTTCCTTCACTGTCACTGGGTCAAAATCCTGGAATTCCCTCCCTAAGGGCATCTTGGGTCAACCTACAGCACATGGGCTGTAACAGTTCAAGAAGGCAGCTCACCCCCACCTTTTCAAGAGCAACTAGGTGCGATACAATAAATTCCAACGCAGCCAGAGACACCCATATCCCTTGAACAAATACAAAAATGTCTAATAAATTGTCATTAAAACCCAACAGAGTAAGGGATCGAGTTTCATGGGGGAGACTCTCAATTGATTGTCCATCGTATCTTCGACCAAAGATCCATGGCAATTCTGAGAATTATTACTGTTGATCATTTTGTTATTTTCCACATGATGGTGTTGACAATTTGGACCATTGAGAGAGCCCATCCCAGTTCATCATTTCATCAGGCAGAGAGATTGGGATTTGGCCTGAGTTAGAAAACGTGGGAAATGGGAAATGAGGGACTCTAGGGTACCACTGAAACTTCATTCTTTAGTTTTCAAAATTCACTTTTGATCTAGTTTCATCACAATTCTAATTTTGAGCAAATGTACAAAGAGTTTGATATTAAATTGGCAGTCTGTTATACCCATCAGCCAGGCATTACT
>NC_081392.1:20237690-20242690 GCF_030684315.1 Stegostoma tigrinum | reverse complement strand
CACCATCACCATCACCATCACCATCACCATCACCATCATCACCATCACCATCACCATCATCACCATCATCACCATCACCATCATCACCATCACCATCACCATCACCATCACCATCATTGGTCCCTTGCAGAGGAGATAACTCTCTCCCACTCTCAGGGTGGGTCAATAGGTGGTTGTACAGACCGATGCAGCTGCCACAGACTCTGTTACACTGGGGGCAGGTGGTGGGTCATGGGAAGGATGGGTCAGACATTGATGTAAGTAAAGGGTGACTTGGTGATGGGATACCGTCTCTGTATCCTCTATTTCAGGATACATTCTGAAATCAGAAAGCAGCAAATCATCCAATCATTTCAGACGCTATGCCCACAGCTGAGGAAGCATTTAGTTTAATTGTAATGATTTTTATTGATGAGTGGCTGTTTGGATGATGGTGATGTGGCAGGGAGGTTGAAGGAAGACATAAATGATCTGTCAGGGGTAGGGATACAAAAGTGGCAAATGGAATTCAACCTGGAGAAGTGGTATGGAACAGTGGCTCAGTGGTTAGCACTGCGGCCTCACAGCACCAGGGACCTGGGTTCAATTCCACCCTCGGGAAACTGTCTGTGTGGAGTTTGCACATTCTCCCTGTGTCTGCGTAGGTTTCCTCTGGGTCCTCCAGTTTCCTCCCACGGACCAAAGATGTGCAGGTTAGGGTGGATTGAACAGGCTAAATTGCCCGTAGTGTTCAGGGATGTGCAGACTAGATGGGTGAGCTGTCTGAAATGCAGAGGTTACAGGGAATAAGGTTGGGGGGAGATTGATCTGGTTGGGATGCTGTTTGCAGTGTTGGTGTGGACTTGATGGGGCAAAATGACCTGCTTCCACACTGTAGGGATAGTATGAAGTGTGAGCTGTTGTGTTTGGGGCCAGCAAACATGAGAAAGGAACCCACAATAAATGGGAGGTGTAGAGGAAGTAAAGAAACTTGGAGTGAATGTTCACACATCCCTGAGAGTTCTACAAGGTGGTTCCAAAGGTTTAGAAAACCCCTTTACTTATTAGCCAGTGTATGGACAGTGCAGGGATGTTATGGTGCCTGTGTTATGTATAAATCATGAGCCAGTGTATGGACAGTGCAGGGATGTTAAGGTGCCTGAGTTATCTATAAATCATGAGCCAGCGTATGGACAGTGCAGGGATGTTATGGTGCCTGTGTTATGTTTAAATAATTAGTTGTGCCACAACTTACATATAGAACATAGAACATTACAGCACAGTACAGGGCCTTCGGCCCTCGATGTTGTGCCGACCTGTCATACCGATCTCAAGCCCATCTAACCTACACTATTCCATGTACGTCCATATGCTTATCCAATGACAACTTAAAGTTGGCGAATCTACTACCGTTGCCGGCAAAGCATTCCATTCCCTTACTACTCTCTGAGTAAAGAAACTACCTCTGACATCTGTCCTATATCTTTCACACCTCAATTTAAAGCTATGCCCCCTCGTGCTCGCTGTCACCATCCTAGGAAAAAGGCTCTCCCTATCCACCCTATCTAACCCTCTAATTATTTTATATGTTTCAATTAAGTCACCTTTCAACCTTCTTCTTTCTAATGAAAACAGCCTCAAGTCCCTCAGCCTTTCCTCATAAGACCTTCCCTCCATACCAGGCAACATCCTAGTAATGGATAGGATTCTTGGTAGTGTGGAGGAACAGAGGGATCTTGGTGTGCAGATACATAGATCCCTGAAAATGGCCACCCAAGTGGACAGGGTTGTTAAGAAAGCATATGGTGTTTTGGCTTTCATGAACAGGGGGATTGAGTTTAAGAGTCGTGAGATCTTGTTGCAGCTCTATAAAACTTTGGTTAGACCGCACTTGGAATACTGCGTCCAGTTCTGGTCGCCCTATTATAGGAAAGATGTGGATGCTTTGGAGAGGGTTCAGAGGAGGTTTACCAGGATGCTGCCTGGACTGGAGGGTTTATCTTATGAAGAGAGGTTGACTGAGCTCAGTCTCTTTTCATTGGAGAAAAGGAGGAGGAGAGGGGACCTAATTGAGGTATACAAGATAATGAGAGGCATAGATAGAGTTGATAGCCAGAGACTATTTCCCAGGGCAGAAATGGCTAGCACGAGGGGTCATAGTTTTAAGCTGGTTGGAGGAAAGTATAGAGGGGATGTCAGAGGCGGCTTCTTTACACAGAGATTTGTGAGAGCATGGAATGCGTTGCCAGCAGCAGTTGTGGAAGCAAGGTCATTGGGGTCATTTAAGAGACTGCTGGACATTTACATGGTCACAGAAATTTGAGGGTGCATACATGAGGATCAATGGTCGGCACAACATTGTGGGCTGAAGGGCCTGTTCTGTGCTGTACTGTTCTATGTTCTATGTTCTATGTTCTAAATCTCCTCTGCACCCTTTCCAAAGCTTCCACATCCTTCTTATAATGCGGTGACCAGAACTGTACACAATACTCCAAGTGCGGCCGCACCAGAGTTTTGTACAGCTGCAGCATAACCTCTTGGTTCTGGCACTCGATCCCTCTATTAATAAAAGCTAAAACACTGTATGCCTTCTTAACAGCCCTGTCAACCTGGGTGGCAACTTTCAAGGATCTGTGAACATGGACACCGAGATCTCTCTGCTCATCTACACTACTAAGAATCTTACCATTAGCCCTGTACTTTGCCTTCTGGTTACTCCTACCAAAGTGCATCACCTCACACTTGTCTGCATTAAACTCCATTTGCCACCTCTCAGCCCAGCTCTGCAGCTTATCTATGTCTCTCTGCAACCTACAGCATCCTTCGTCACTATCCACAATTCCACCGACCTTAGTGTCGTCTGCAAATTTACTAACCCATATTTCTACGCCCTCATCCAGGTCATTTATAAAAATGACAAACAGCAGCGGACCCAACACTGACCCTTGCAGTACACCACTAGTAACTGGTCTCCAGGATGAACATTTCCCATCAACTACCACCCTCTGTTTTCTTTCAGCAAGCCAATTTCCGATCCAAACTGCTCTATCTCCCACAATCCCATTCCTCTGCATTTTGTACAATAGCCTACTGTGGGGAACCTTATCGAACGCTTTGCTGAAATCCATATACACCACATGAACTAGTTTACTCTCATCTACCTGTTTGGTCACTGTCTCAAAGATCTCAATAAGGTTTGTGAGGCATGACCTTCCCTTCACAAAATCGTGCTGACTATCCCTAATCAAATTATTCTTTTCTAGATGATTATAAATCCTATCCCTTGTAACCTTTTCCAACACTTTACCAACAACTGAGGTAAGGCTCACTGGTCTATAATTACCAGGGTTGTCTCTACTCCCCTTCTTGAACAGCGGAACCACATTTGCTATCCTCCAGTCATCTGGCACTATTCCTGTAGACAATGACGAGTTAAAGATCAATGCCAAAGGCTCAGCAATCTCCTCCCTGGCTTCCCAGAGGATCCTAGGACAAATCCCATCTGGCCCATGGGCTTATCTATTTTCACCCTCTGTAGGATTTCTAATACCTCTTCCTTGTGAACCTCAAACCCACCTAGTCTAGTAGCCTGTATCTCAGTATTCTCCTCGACAACATTGTCATTTTCTAGAGTGTATCCTGTTGAAAAATACTCATTTAGTGCTTCCACTATCTCCTCTGACTCCACACACAACTTCCCACTACTATCCTTGATTGGCCCTAATCTTACTTTCGTCATTCTTTTATTTCTTAAATACCTATAGAAAGCCTTAGGGTTTACCCTGATCCTATCTGCCAACAACTTCTCATGTCTCCTCTTGGCTCTTCTGAGATCTCTCTTTAGGTCTTTCCTGGCTACCTCGTAGCCCTCAAGCACCCTAACTGAGCCTTCACATCTCATCATAATATAAGCCTTCTTCTTCCTCTTGACCAGAGATTCCACCTCCTACGTAAACCACGGCTCCCGCACTCTACAGCTTCCTCCCTGCCTGACAGGTACATACTTATCTAGGACACACAGGAGCTTTTCCTTGAATAAGCTCCAAATTTCTAATGTGCCCATCCCCTCAGTTTCCTTCCCCATCCTATGGTCCCTAAATCTTGCCTACTCTCATCGTAATTGCCTTTCCCCCAGCTATAACTCTTGCCCAGTGGTATACACCTGTCCCTTTCCAGCACTAAAGTAAACATAACAGAATTGTGATTGCTATCACCAAATATGATCGCTATCACCAGTTCTGGGTGTCACCCCATTTCAGAAATGTATGTATTTGCATTGAGAGGGGAGAGAGGAGATTTATAAGGATGCTGCCAATGCTATGATAAAAAAGGTTGCCGAAGCTGTGACTGTTCACTCTGGAGTAGCACAAACTGATGGTGTTTGTCAATGTGATGATTCTGTAAGTGTTAAAGTTGAAATTACATTCCATCTTTATTAATTGGAAGGTGTCAATCTTTGAAAGGAGAAACAGGCAGTTTTGCCTCAGATCCCGATGGAGCCAGAAATGATTTACCTGCCTCTTAAGTATTTGCATCTCACTGTTCATGCAATTTGCTCCCAATTCCATTGTGCAATGGAGATAGTGGGAACTACAGATGCTGGAGAATCTGAAATAATAAAGTGTGGAGCTGGGTGAACACAGCAGGCCAAGCAGCATCTTAGGAGCACAAAAGCTGACGTTTTAGGCCTAGACCCTTCATCGGAAAAGGGGGATGGGTAGAGGGTTCTGAAATAAACTGCCCCTTGTTACATCAGGCAAATGCCTCTTCTTGTTGAGACTCACAGTGGTCTGCCAGCTAACGAAACGGGTACGTAAACCTTCTTTATTCATTGACAGCACAAGGCATCACTGGCCAGGCCGGCATTTATTGTACATACCAAATTGTCCAGAGGGCAGTTAAGAGTCAACCACATTGCTGTGGGTCTGGAGTCACATGGAGGCCAACCCAGGTTAGGATGGCAGTTTCCTTCCCTAAAGGACAGTAGTGAACCAGGTGGGCTTCCCCCAACAATCAACAAT